>NC_069500.1:762813181-762835681 GCF_027579735.1 Bombina bombina
CAAAAGCGCCAAAATAGGCCCCTCCCCCTCACACACAACAGTGAGGGAGATCAGTAAACTGTCTTAAATTAAATAAAACGACCGCCAAGTGGAAAAAAACAGTGCCCAAAACAATTTTTCACCCAGTACCTCAGATAATTAAACGATTTAACATGCCAGCAAAAACGTTTAACATCAAATAAATGAAATGTCATTAGAAAGCCTGTTGCTAGTCGTTCCCACTGCAAGTTAGGCTAAAGTCTTATGCATACAGTATTATCCCAGTGAAGTGCCATTCCCCAGAATACTGAAGTGTAAATATACATACATGACAGCATGATACCAGTTGCTACTACTGCATTTAAGGCTGAGCTAACATTATATCGGTATGGCAGTATTTTCTCAGTCAATTCCATTCTCAGAAAATAATATGCTGCTACATACCTCTTTGCAGGTTAACCTGCCCGCTGTCCCCTGATCTGAAGTTTACCTCACTCCTCAGATGGCCGAGAACAGCAAGATGATCTTAACTACGCCGGCTAAAATCATACAAAAAACTCAGGTAGATTCTTCTTCAAATTCTACCTGAGAAGGAACAACACACTCCGGTGCTGTTTTAAAATAACAAACTTTTGATTGAAGGTATAAAACTAAGTATAATCACCACAGTCCTCTCACACATCCTATCTATTAGTTGGGTGCAAGAGAATGACTGGGTGTGACGTAGAGGGGAGGAGCTATATAGCAGCTCTGCTGGGTGATCCTCTTGCACTTCCTGTTGGGGAGGAGTTAATATCCCAGAAGTAATGATGACCCGTGGACTGACCACACTTAGCAGGAGAAATATATATATATACACATATACATACATACATACATATACATACATATATATATATATACACATATATATATATATACACATATATATATATATACACATATATATATATATATATATATACACATATATATATATATATACACATATATATATATATACATATACATATATACATATACATATATATATACACACACTCGTAGCAGAGATGTGCACTCTCACTTTGACACAACTGCCAGGGTGCTAGTAAACAATGATATGCAGGAACAAAAGACTTGCACTCACTGGACTTTTTGTATAATATTTACTTATCAAATGACATTTGATAAGTAAATATTATACAAAAAGTCCAGTTATATATATATATATATATATATATATATATATATATATATATAATTATAATATACATACATACACACACACACACACATATATACATATATACATACATATATACACACACGTATACATACAGTATATACACACACACATATAGAATGTAAAGTATGTAGTATGTGTTACTCTGCCATTTCTTTAAAGGGACACTGAAGACAAATTAAAGTAACTTTCTAATTTACTCCTATTATCAAATTTTCTTGAATCTCTTCCTATCTTTATTTGAAAAGCAAGAATGTAAGTTTAGATGCCGGCCCATTTTTGGCGAACAACCTGGGTTCTTCTTGCTGATTGGTGGATAATTTCACCCACCAATGGTTCCTTATCTTAGATGCCTTCTTTTTCAAATAAAGATAGCAAGAGAATGAAGAAAAATTGATAATAGGAGTAAATTAGAAAGTTGCTTAAAATTGCATGCTCTATCTGAATCACAAAGAAACAATTGGGTTCAGTGTCCCTTTCAATTTAAAATTTAGCATTTTGGGACTGCTCTAGTCCTTGACTTTATTAAAAGATTAAACTGCACATTTATCAACAGATTAAACAGTGCTGGTTACTTTGGTGCTGGCAAACATAGCTTGTATTTTTCAGTAAAAATACTAAAGTGAGTGATGCCAAATAATTGTAGTTCAATGGTATTTCTCTAGTCTAAATTAGATCATTGATAGTTATTAAGATTACTAAATGTGCGAAAATCCATGATTGCCAGTTTTTTTTCTACATAGTATTCTCATGACGTCTCTAAAATAACACAATTGTATATCCTCATTATCTTAGCAATTTCTTCGAGTATTTCAAGAGATATGATAATAAATAACTGGTGATTATTATTATTATTATTATACTTTATTTATGAAGCGCCAACATATTCCGCAGCGCTGTCCATGGAAATAATTCATTTAAATAAAACAATACAAGACTTGTAAGAGACAGGACAACATTTTTAAACACATACAGGAGGGATTGAGGGCCCTATTCCCATGGGAACTTACAATCACAAAGATAACAATAAAAAAATGTGATATAAATAAAAAGGATATTATGTATCAGGGATGTGGAAATTTCCCAAAATCACAGTATCTCAAAAATAAGAAAAGAACAAATTATGGTGCAGTATTGTGATAATTACAACAAGGTTAATACAATGTGCCAAATTTCTACTCACATAAACTTGAGCTATCTTAAGCTCAAGTATTGTGCGATCCAGATTCACAAAGCTGTCAGGCTCAGCTCACTCAGTGATGGTGAAATCAAAATCTGTAATTGTGGCTCCACAAATGAACAGGAATATAGTGTGATACTGTGTATAACTGATGTAAATTTGATTAGTTCGATATATACTCACACTTTTCAGGAACTAAACATCAGCTCCTGATATATAAGCAGACCTGATATCGGCTATCAGGGAGGCCACACAAAAAAGCAAAGGTCCGGAACTGCTATATAAACAATTAAATTTATTAAAAGTATAAAAACATACTATAGGTAAAAAATGGATATCAGGACTTGAAGTCACTATGGGCTACAAAGGATAAGTGTAACAACTGAAGTTGTATCCAAAGTCTCAAGAGAGAGGATGGTGATGGATTGTTTTGAAACAAAACAATGAATCCATTCAGTCACCACTTCAATATGGAGAAAAGTCCTTCACCGTGACATCACTGTAGCCACGTGCTACACGACGTACATTTCGCCACGCAGCTTTTTCAAGGGTGATGATCTAGCAGTCTGGTGATTCTTCTTTTAAGCAAGCAACATCCAATACCAAAAAGTGTTGGATTGTAATGGACATTTAAGGTGGTATCCAACTGTTTGTAACGTATGAATAATCTGATTCATCGTATCAAGCAAAATTTAACCAGATTTACATAGAAAAATTTCACATTCTCTAGCACACAATATATGTTATACAAGATATTTAAGGCGGTATTGCATAATATAGAACTTACAGATTAAATATTTAGTATCACAGACAAAATATATACAAAATATCTAAAATCATTTAGTCTGTTAAACTTCATCTTTTTTTAGATAAAAATAGATTAACATAATTGGATACAACGCAATAAGACAACATATGTTAATGCTTCGTGAGAAAATTGCATAATTCGAACCCCACATTTAGGCCAAACGGAATCAGAGTATTAAGCTCAAAAATCCACTTCATTTCCCACTTTGAAAGTTCCTTATCTATACCTCTCCAATGATTATCTATTTTCCTAATACCCACCCATAAAGATTAATCCACTATGATCTTTATGTTTTTCTTTAAAGTGCAGGGAAACAGGATGTTTAAGATATATATATATATATATATATATATATATATATATATATATATATATATATATATATATATGTGTGTGTGTGTGTGTGTGTGTGTGTTCATATATCCTAGTTTTCAGAAATCTAGTTGTTTTTCCTATATAGAACAAATTACAGCTGAAGACCAAGAGGTATATTACATATCTGCTGTTGCAAGTAATTAGTTGGTTAATTTCACACTTTTTCTTTCCATTTCTCGAGTGGCAAATATTTCTATTTTTCTTTTCTTGATTTGGTAAATTATTGCAGCCTACAACAATCCCTGCAATATTTAAATCCCTTTATATCAGTTAACCAATTATTTGTTGTTTTGTCTCTGATAAAACTTTAGGTCAAATGATCTTTCAAATTTAAGGGCCTTTTTGAAGATTAAATTTGGTCTATCTGGAATAAATGAATTAAGTGTGGAGTCTCTTTTTAGTATACCCCAAAGTTTATCTATTATTTCTTATAATTCTTTATTTTGATTATAATTAAAGACAAAATTCAGATTATTATTATTATTATTCCAATTTTTCTTTTCCTTATATTGGTAACATATCACGTCTATCTAGACCCCCAATTTCCTTAATTGCAGTATTCAATTTCTCTTCTTTAAAGGGCCATAATACCCAAATGTTTAAACACTTGAAAGTGATGCAGTATAGCTGTAAAAAGCCGACTAGAAAATATCACCTGAACATCTCTATGTAAAAAAGAAAGATATTTTACCTCAAACGTTTCTCAGTAGCCACATCCCATTGTAAAGGACTTCTAAGCAACAAATCAGTATGCCTGTCCCGGGACAGCGGAAGGAGCAAGCTTTCGTGCACACTCATCTTATTTCCCTATTCAGTGTAAGGAAGTTTACAATGAAATCTCATGAGAGTTAAGTCAAATCTCATGAGATTACAGTAAGAGAGTTCATGACCACAGCACTGCTGATGCTGATTGGCTGCTGTTCATTTCTTCATTTTTTTTACCTGCAGCTGGGCAGTAACGGAGTATAACTTTTTACACAGAACTTACTCTGCTAAGCTGAGAAAGTTGTGAGCTAAAATGTCTTCCTTTTTTACATAGAGATGCTCAGGTGATATTTTCCGGTCAGCTTTTAACAGTTACACTGCATCAGTTTCAAGTGATTTAGCATATGAATATTATGTCCCTTTAAATCCCTTCTCTAGAAAATGGTCTTTCAAAAATGTTTGCTTGCTCAAAATACAAAGAATAATCATTGCAATTTCTTCTAATCCTGTGAAACTGCCCTTTGGTACGTTCTTGATCCATCTTCTATGATGACAACTGTCTAATCCTATGTAATTATATCAATCTTTTTGAAGATTTTTTTTTATTTCAATACATCATTCTCTACATATATATTTCAAGGTCCAAGAAG
Source organism: Bombina bombina (assembly GCF_027579735.1). NCBI lineage: Eukaryota > Metazoa > Chordata > Amphibia > Anura > Bombinatoridae > Bombina > Bombina bombina. Next base: position 762,818,104 of record NC_069500.1, read on the forward strand.
TTGACCTTAGATTGACTTAATTCCCAAGAAAAATTTATATTCCAATCCTTATTTTGTAAATAATTTAGGAATGAATCAAGTTCATCACCTGATCCCTTCCTTCGATGTTGCAATAGTATGATATGATGTTTTGCCCCCAGCTATGTCCGCCATATACCCAAAGCTCTTCCCAAGCAGCCATAAAAAGGTTGGCATAGCTGGGGGCAAAAAGCGTACCCATCGCCGTGCCTCCTATTTGTTAATAGAAATCATCGTTGAACCAGAAAAAATTGGTGTCCAAAATTAACTCAATACCTTCCAAGATATAATCTATTTGTGTTTCGCATAAGTCACTCAGATGGGTCAACATATGATTAACTGCTTCTAAGCCTCTTTTTTTACTATGATTAGCCCCCTTAATCACTATGTTTTTGTCCAATTTTATATTTTTTAGAGATTACATTTCCAAATATAGCAACCTTCTATATATTACCGAAACTGCATAAAGATAGATTGAACCCCCCAGGTAGACCTATAGTGTCGGGGGGCGGGGGGTAACTACTTTGACGAGCAATCTATCCAAGTATATAGACATCCACATTCAACCCATTGTGACACAGACTAACTCCTACCTGAAAGATAAAGTAAGCATTCTAAATGTACTAAACAATGTAAAATGGAATAGCGATTTCTATTTACAAATAGGAGGTACGGCGATGGGTACGTATTTTGCCCCCAGCAATGCCAACCTTTTTATGGCTGCTTGGGAAGAGCTTTGGGTATATGGCAGACATAGCTGGGGGCAAAACATTGTATCATACCATTGTTACATTGACATTATTTTGTTTATATGGAAGGGATCAGGTGATGAACATGCTTCATTCCTAAATCAGTTACAAAAACAAAATTATGCTTACCTGATAAATGTATTTCTCTTGTGGTGTATCCAGTCCATGGGTTTATCCATTACTTGTGGGATATTCTCCTTTCCAACATGAAGCTGCAAGAGGACACCCACAGCAGAGCTGTCTATATAGCTCCTCCCCTAACTGCCACCCCCAGTCATTCGACCGAAGACAAGCAAGAAAAAAAGGAGAAACTATAGGGTGCAGTGGTGACTGTAGTTTAAAAATAAAAAACACCTGCCTTAAAATGACAGGGCGGGCCGTGGACTGGATACACCACAAGAGAAATAAATTTATCAGGTAAGCATAAATTTTGTTTTCTCTTGTAAAGGTGTATCCAGTCCACAGGTTCATCCATTACTTGTGGGATACCAATACCAAAGCTTTAGGACACGGATGAAGGGAGGGACAAGGCAGGAACTTAAACGGAAGGCACCACTGCTTGTAAGACCTTTCTCCCAAAAATAGCCTCCGAAGAAGCAAAAGTATCAAATTTAAAGAATTTAGAAAAGGTATGAAGCGAAGACCAAGTCGCCGCCTTACAAATCTGTTCAACAGAGGCCTCATGTTTAAAAGCCCATGTGGAAGCTACTGCTCTAGTAGAATGAGCTGTAATTCTTTCAGGGGGCTGCTGGCCAGCAGTCTCATAAGCTAAGCGTATTATGCTTCTTAGCCAAAAAGAAATAGAAGTTGCTGAAGCCTTTTGGCCTCTCCTCTGTCCAGAGTAGACAACAAACAAAGCAGATGTTTGATGAAAATCCTTCGTAGCTTGTAAATAAAACTTTAAAGCACGAACCACATCAAGATTGTGTAATAGACGTTCCTTCTTTGAAGAAGGATTAGGACATAGTGAAGGAACAACAATCTCCTGATTGATATTCTTATTAGATACCACCTTAGGAAGAAACCCAGGTTTGGTACGTAACACTACCTTATCTGCATGGAAATCAGATAAGGGGAATCACATTGTAAAGCAGATAACTTTGAAACTCTTTGAGCCGAGGAGATAGCTACTAAAAACAGAACTTTCCAAGATAAAAGCTTAATATCTATGGAATGCAAAGGTTCAAACGGAACCCCTTGAAGAACTTTAAGAATTAAATTTAAACTCCATGGCGGAGCAACAGGTTTAAACACAGGATTGATCCTAACTAAAGCCTGACAAAACGCCTGAACGTCTGGAACCTCAGCCAGACGTTTGTGCAAAAGAATAGACAGAGCAGAAATCTGTCAATTTAAGGAACTAGCTGACAAACCCTTCTCCAATCCTTCTTGGAGAAAAGATAATATCCTAGGAATCCTGACCTTACTCCATGAGTAACCCTTGGATTCACACCAATGAAGATATTTACACCATATCTTATGACAGATTTTCCTGGTGACAGGCTTTCGAGCCTGAATTAAGGTATCAATGACCGATTCGGAAAAACCACGCTTTGATAGAATCAAGCGTTCAATCTCCAAGCAGTCAGACGTAGAGAAATTAGATTTGGATGATTGAAGGGACCTTGAAGTAGAAGGTCCTGCCTTAGCGGCAGAGTCCATGGTGGAAAGGATGACATGTCCACCAGATCTGCATACCAAGTCCTGCGTGGCCACGCAGGGGCTATCAAGATCACCGAAGCTCTCTCCTGCTTGATCTTGGCAATCAGACGAGGGAGCAGAGGAAACGGTGGAAACACATAAGCCAGGCTGAAGTACCAGGGCGCTGCTAGAGCATCTATCAGCGCTGCCTTGGGATCCCTGGACCTGGACCCGTAACAACGTAGCTTGGCGTTCTGACTAGATGCCATGAGATCCAGTTCTGGTTTGCCCCAAAGTTGGATCAACTGGGCAAATACCTCCGGATGGAGCTCCCACTCCCCCGGATGAAAAGTCTGCCGACTTAGAAAATCCGCCTCCCAGTTCTCTACTCCTGGGATATGGATAGCTGAGAGATGGCAAGAGTGAACCTCTGCCCATAGAATTATCTTTGAAACCTCCAACATTGCCAGGGGGCTCCTTGTTTCCCCCTGATGGTTGATATAGGCTACAGCCGTGATGTTGTCTGACTGAAATCTGATGAACCTGACCACAGCTAGCTGAGGCAAAGCCTGAAGAGCATTGAATATCGCTCTGAGTTCCAGAATGTTTATTGGAAGGAGGGCCTCCTCCTGAGTCCACGAACCCTGAATAAAGAGCACGGCAGGAAGTTAGAAGTTTTGACAACCTGACCTCTGTCAGATAAATCTTCATTTCTACTGAATCTATCAGAGTTCCTAGGAAGGAAACTCTTGTGAGAGGTGAGAGAGAACTCTTTCCTTCGTTCATGAAGGTAAAAACTACACTAAGTCACCACATCTCTCTTGATACTTCCTTTCTTGTCGAGAGCTGCAAGAGAATGACTGGGGGTGGCAGTTAGGGGAGGAGCTATATAGACAGCTCTGCTGTGGGTGTCCTCTTGCAGCTTCCTGTTGGGAAGGAGAATATCCCACAAGTAATGGATGAACCCGTGGACTGGATACACCTTTACAAGAGAAATAATGATTGGAATATCATTTTTTCTTGGGAATTAAGTCAATCTAAGGTCAACTTCTTAGACCTTGAAATATATATAGAGAATGATGTATTGGAATCAAAAAATTTCTTCAAAAAGATTGATGTAAATAATTACATAGGATTAGACAGCTGTCATCATAGAAGATGGATCGAGAACGTACCAAAAGGGCAGTTTCACAGGATAAGAAGAGATTGCAATGATTATTCTGTGTATTTTTAACCAGCAAAAATTTTCAAATACCGTTTTTCTAGAGAACGGATTTAAAGAAGAGAAATTGAATATTGCAATTGAGGAAATTGGGGGTTGTCTAGATAGACATATGATGTTACAATATAAGGAAAAGAAAAATTGGAATAATAATAACCAAAATAAAGAATTAAAAGAAATAATAAACATTGGGGTATACTAAAAAGACTCCACACTTAATTCATTTCTTCCAGATAGACCAAATTTAATCTTCAAAAAGGCCCTTACATTTGAAAGATCATTTGACCTAAAGTTTTATCAGAGACCAAACAACAAATAATTGGTTAACTGATATAAAGGGATTTAAATATTGCAGGAATTGTGTAGGCTGCAATAATTTACCAAATCAAGAAAAGAAAAATAGAAATATTTGCCACTCGAGAAATGGAAAGAAAAAGTATGAAATTGACCAACTAATTACTTGCAACAGCAGATATGTAATATACCTCTTGGTCTGCAGCTGTAATTTGTTATATATAGGAAAAACAACTAGATTTCTGAAAACTAGGATATATTAACACATATACCAGGTAGCCCTCAGATTACGCCGAGGTTAGGTTCCAGAAGGAATGGTTGTAAATCGAAACCGTTGTAAATTTAAACCCAGTTTATAATGTAAGTCTATGGGAAGTGAGGGAGTTAGGTTACAGGCCCCTCTCAAAATTGTCATAAGTAACACCTAATACATTATTTTTAAAGCTTTGAAATTAAGACTTTAAATGCTAAACAGCATTATAAACCTAATTAAATAATCACACAACAAATTGTATCATCAAACTAAGTTTAATGAACAAAAAACAGAATTTATGCTTACCTGATAAATTACTTTCTCCAACGGTGTGTCCGGTCCACGGCGTCATCCTTACTTGTGGGATATTCTCCTCCCCAACAGGAAATGGCAAAGAGCCCAGCAAAGCTGGCCATATAGTCCCTCCTAGGCTCCGCCTACCCCAGTCATTCGACCGACGGACAGGAGGAAATATATATAGGAGAAACCATATGGTAACGTGGTGACTGTAGTTAGAGAAAATAATTCATCAGACCTGATTAAAAAACCAGGGCGGGCCGTGGACCGGACACACCGTTGGAGAAAGTAATTTATCAGGTAAGCATAAATTCTGTTTTCTCCAACATAGGTGTGTCCGGTCCACGGCGTCATCCTTACTTGTGGGAACCAATACCAAAGCTTTAGGACACGGATGAAGGGAGGGAGCAAATCAGGTCACCCAAACGGAAGGCACCACGGCTTGCAAAACCTTTCTCCCAAAAATAGCCTCCGAAGAAGCAAAAGTATATAAATAAAAAAAAATTTGGTCAACAGGAACCTCATTCTTGAAGGCCCATGTGGAAGCCACAGCCCTAGTGGAGTGAGCTGTGATACTTTCAGGAGGCTGCCGTCCGGCAGTCTCAAAAGCCAATCTGATGATGCTTTTAAACCAAAAGGAAAGAGAGGTAGAAGTTGCTTTTTTACCTCTCCTTTAACCAGAATAAACAACAAACAAAGAAGATGTTTGTCTAAAATCTTCAGTAGCCTCTAAATAGAATTTTAGAGCACGGACAACGTCCAAATTGTGTAACAAACGTTCCTTCTATGAAACTGGATTCGGACACAAAGAAGGTACAACTATCTCCTGGTTAATATTTTTGTTGGAAACAACCTTCGGAAGAAAACCAGGCTCAGTACGTAAAACCACCTTATCTGCATGGACCAGATAGGGCGGAGAACACTGCAGAGCAGATAACTCAGAAACTCTTCTAGCGGAAGAAATTGCAACCTAAAACAAAACTTTCCAAGATAATAACTTAATATCTACGGAATGTAAGGGTCCAAACGGAACCCCTTGAAGAACTGAAAGAACTAGATTAAGACTCCAGGGAAGAGTCAAAGGTCTGTAAACAGGCTTGATTCTAACCAGAGCCTGAACAAACGCTGAAACGTCTGGCACAGCTGCCAGCCTTTTGTGAAGTAAAACAGATAAAGCAGAGATCTGTACTTGCAGAAAATCCTTTCTCCAAACCTTTTTGTAGAAAGGAAAGAATCTTAGGAATTTTTATCTTGTTCCATGGGAATCCTTTAGATTCACACCAACAGATATATTTTTTCCATATATTATGGTAAATTTTTCTAGTTACAGGCTTTCTAGCCTGAATAAGAGTATCTATTACAGAATCTGAAAACCCACGCTTTGATAAAATCAAGCGTTCAAACTCCAAGCAGTCAGTTGGAGGAAAACCAGATTCGGATGTTCGAATGGACCCTGAATAAGAAGGTCCTGTCTCAAAGGTAGCTTCCATGGTGGAGCCGATGACACATTCACCAGGTCTGCATACCAAGTCCTGCATGGCCACACAGGAACTATCAAGATCACCGAAGCCCTCTCCAGATTGATCCTGGCTACCAGCCTGGGAATGAGAGGAAACGGTGGGAATACATAAGCTAGGTTGAAGATCCAAGGTGCTACTATTGTATCCAATAGAGTCGCCTTGGGATCCCTGGATTTGGACCCGTAACAAGGGACCTTGAAGTTCTGACGAGAGGCCATCAGAACCATGTCTGGAATGCCCCATAATTGAGTTATTTGGGCAAAGATTTCCAGATGGAGTTCCCACTCCCCCGGATGCTCCTCCATCGCCAGGGAACTCCTTGTTTCCCCCTGATGGTTGATATATGTAACAGTCGTCATGATGTCTGATTGAAACCTTATGAATTTGGCCTTTGCTAGTCAAGGCCAAGCCTTGAGAGCATTGAATATCGCTCTCAGTTCCAGAATGTTTATCGGGAGAAGAGATTCTTCCAGAGACCATAGACCCTGAGCTTTCAGGGGTTCCCAGACCGCGCCCCAGCCCACCAGACTGGCGTCGGTCGTGACAATGACCTACTCTGGTCTGCGGAAGCTCATTCCCTGTGACAGGTTGTCCAGGGTCAGCCACCAACGGAGTGAATCTCTGGTTATTTGATCTACTTGTATCGTCGGAGACAAGTCTGTATAATCCCCATTCCACTGTCTGAGCATGCACAGGTGAAATTGTCTTAGATGAATTCGTGCAAAAGGAACTATGTCCCTTGCCGCAACCATCAAACCTATTACTTCCATGCACTGCGCTATGGAAGGAAGAAGAACAGAATGAAGTACCTGACAAGAGCTTAGAAGTTTTGATTTTCTGGCCTCTGTCAGAAAAACCTTCATTTCTAAGGAAACTATTATTGTTCCCAAGAAGGGAACTCTTGTTGACGGGGACAGAGAACTTTTTTCTATGTTCACTTTCCACCTGTGAGATCTGAGAAAAGCTAGGACAATGTCCGTATGAGCCCTTGCTTTTGACAGAGACGACACTTGAATCAGGATGTCGTCCAAGTAAGGTACTACTGCAATGCCCCTTGGTCTTAGCACCGCTAGAAGGGACCCTAGTACCTTTGTGAAAATCCTTGGAGCAGTGGCTAATCCGAATGGAAGTGCCACAAACTGGTAATGCTTGTCCAGAAAGGCGAACCTCAGGAACCGAAAATGTTCCTTGTGGATAGGAATACGTAGGTACGCATCCTTTAAGTCCACCGTGGTCATGAATTGACCTTCCTGGATGGTAGGAAGGATCGTTCGAATGGTTTCCATTTTGAACGATGAAACCCTTAGAAACTTGTTTAGAATCTTGAGATCTAAAATTGGTCTGAATGTTCCCTCTTTTTTGGGAATTATGAACAGGTTGGAGTAAAAACCCATCCCTTGTTCTCCTAATGGAACAGGATGAATCACTCCCATGCTTAACAGGTCTTCTACACAGTGTAAGAATGCCTGTTCGAAGATAATTGAGACCTGTGGAACCTTCCCCTTGGGGGTAGTTCCCTGAATTCCAGGAGATAACCTTGAGAAACTATTTCTAGCGCCCAAGGATCCTGAACATCTCTTGCCCAAGCCTGAGCAAAGAGAGAAAGTCTGCCCCCCACCAGATCCGGTCCCAGATCGGGGGCCAACACTTCATGCTGTTTTGGTAGCAGTGGCAGGTGACTTGGCCTGCTTACCCTTGTTCCAGCCTTGCATCGGCCTCCAGGCTGGCTTGGTTTGAGAAGTATTACCCTCTTGCTTAGAGGGTGTAGAATTTGAGGCTGGTCCGTTTCTGCGAAAGGGACGAAAATTTGGTTTATTTTTAGCCTTAAAAGACCTATCCAGAGGAAGGGCGTGGCCCTTTCCCCCAGTGATGTCTGAAATAATCTCTTTCAAGTCAGGGCCAAACAGTGTTTTACCCTTGAAAGGGATGTTAAGCAAAAGCGCTCTGCGCGCCACGATAGCAAACCCTGAATTATTCGCCGCTAATCTAGCTAATTGCAAAGCGGCATCTAAAATAAAAACATAATTTATGCTTACCTGATAAATTCCTTTCTTCTGTAGTGTGATCAGTCCACGGGTCATCATTACTTGTGGGATATTATCTGCTCCCCTACAGGAAGTGCAAGAGGATTCACCCAGCAGAGTTGCTATATAGCTCCTCCCCTCTACGTCACCTCCAGTCATTCGACCAAGGACCAACGAGAAAGGAGAAGCCAAGGGTGTAGTGGTGACTGGAGTATAATTTAAAAAATATTTACCTGCCTTAAAAAACAGGGCGGGCCGTGGACTGATCACACTACAGAAGAAAGGAATTTATCAGGTAAGCATAAATTATGTTTTCTTCTGTTAAGTGTGATCAGTCCACGGGTCATCATTACTTGTGGGATACCAATACCAAAGCAAAAGTACACGGATGACGGGAGGGATAGGCAGGCTCTTTATACAGAAGGAACCACTGCCTGAAGAACCTTTCTCCCAAAAATAGCCTCCGAGGAAGCAAAAGTGTCAAATTTGTAAAATTTGGAAAAAGTATGAAGCGAAGACCAAGTTGCAGCCTTGCAAATCTGTTCAACAGAGGCCTCATTCTTAAAGGCCCAAGTGGAAGCCACAGCACTAGTGGAATGAGCTGTAATTCTTTCAGGAGGCTGCTGTCCAGCAGTCTCATAAGCTAAACGAATTATGCTACGAAGCCAAAAAGAGAGAGAGGTAGCAGAAGCTTTTTGACCTCTCCTCTGACCAGAGTAAACGACAAACAGGGAAGACGTTTGTCGAAAATCTTTAGTTGCCTGTAAATAAAATTTAAGGGCACGAACTACATCCAGATTGTGCAAAAGACGTTCCTTCCTCAAAGAAGGATTTGGGCACAAGGATGGAACAACAATCTCCTGATTGATATTCCTGTTAGTGACTACCTTAGGTAAGAACCCAGGTTTAGTACGCAGAACTACCTTATCCGAGTGAAAAATCAAATAAGGAGAATCACAATGTAAGGCTGATAACTCAGAGACTCTTCGAGCCGAGGAAATAGCCATTAAAAATAGAACTTTCCCAGATAACAACTTTATAACAATGGAATGAAGGGGTTCAAACGGAACACCCTGTAAAACGTTAAGAACAAGGTTTAAACTCCATGGTGGAGCCACAGCTTTAAATACAGGTTTAATCCTGGCCAAAGCCTGACAAAAAGCCTGAACGTCTGGAACTTCTGACAGACGCTTGTGTAACAGAATGGACAGAGCTGAGATCTGTCCCTTTAAGGAACTAGCGGATAACCCCTTTTCTAAACCTTCTTGTAGAAAAGACAATATCCTAGGAATCCTAACCTTACTCCAAGAGTAACCTTTGGATTCGCACCAATATAGGTATTTACGCCATATTTTATGGTAAATCTTTCTGGTAACAGGCTTCCTAGCCTGTATTAAGGTATCAATAACTGACTCAGAAAAACCACGCTTTGATAAGATCAAGCGTTCAATTTCCAAGCAGTCAGCTTCAGAGAAGTTAGATTTTGATGTTTGAAAGGACCCTGAATCAGAAGGTCCTGTTTCAGAGGTAACGACCAAGGTGGACAGAATGACATGTCCACCAGATCTGTATACCAAGTCCTGCGTGGCCATGCAGGCGCTATTAGAATCACTGATGCTTTCTCCTGTTTGATTCTGGCAATCAATCGAGGAAGCATCGGGAAAGGTGGAAACACATAAGCCATCCTGAAGGTCCATGGTGCTGTCAAGGCATCTATCAGGACCGCTCCCGGATCCCTGGATCTGGACCCGTAGCGCGGAAACTTGGCGTTCTGTCGAGACGCCATGAGATCTATCTCTGGTTTGCCCCAACGTCGAAGTATTTGGGCAAAGACCTCTGGATGAAGTTCCCACTCCCCCGGATGAAAAGTCTGACGACTTAAGAAATCCGCCTCCCAGTTCTCCACTCCCGGGATGTGGATTGCAGACAGGTGGCAAGAGTGAGACTCTGCCCAGCGAATTATCTTCGATACTTCCATCATTGCTAGGGAGCTTCTTGTCCCTCCCTGATGGTTGATATAAGCTACAGTCGTGATGTTGTCCGACTGGAACCTGATGAACCCCCGAGTTGTTAACTGGGGTCAAGCCAGAAGAGCATTGAGGACTGCTCTCAATTCCAGAATGTTTATTGGAAGAAGACTCTCCTCCTGATTCCATAGTCCCTGAGCCTTCAGAGAATTCCAGCCAGCGCCCCAACCTAGTAGGCTGGCGTCTGTTGTTACAATTGACCAGTCTGGCCTGCTGAATGGCATTCCCCTGGCCAGATGTGGCCGATAAAGCCACCATAGAAGAGAATTTCTGGTCTCTTGATTCAGATTTAGAGTGGGGGACAAATCTGAGTAATCTCCATTCCACTGACTTAGCATGCACAGTTGCAGTGGTCTGAGATGTAGGCGTGCAAAAGGAACTATGTCCATTGCTGCTACCATTAGTCCGATTACCTCCATGCATTGAGCTACTGACGGGTGTTGAATAGAATGAAGGACACGGCATGCACTTTGAAGTTTTGTTAACCTGTCCTCTGTCAGGTAAGTCTTCATTTCTACAGAATCTATCAGAGTCCCCAGGAAGGGAACTCTTGTGAGTGGAAAGAGAGAACTTTTCTTTTCGTTCACTTTCCATCCATGCGACCTTAGAAATGCCAGTACTATCTCTGTATGAGATTTGGCAGTTTGAAGGCTTGAAGCTTGTATCAGTATGTCGTCTAAGTACGGAGCTACTGAAATTCCTTGCGGTCTTAGTACCGCCAGAAGAGTGCCCAGAACCTTTGTGAAGATTCTTGGAGCCGTAGCCAGTCCGAATGGAAGAGCTACAAACTGGTAATGCCTGTCTAAAAAGGCAAACCTTAGATACCGGTAATGGCTTTTGTGAATCGGTATGTGAAGGTAAGCATCCTTTAAATCCACTGTGGTCATGTACTGACCCTCTTGGATCATGGGCAAAAATGTTCGAATAGTTTCCATCTTGAACGATGGAACTCTTAGGAATTTGTTTAGGATCTTTAAATCCAAGATTGGCCTGAAGGTTCCCTCTTTTTTGGGAACTACAAACAGATTTGAGTAAAACCCTTGTCCTTGTTCCAACCGCGGAACTGGATGGATCACTCCCATTAATAAAAGATCTTGTACGCAGCGTAGAAACGCTTCCTTCTTTGTTAGGTTTGTTGACAACCTTGACAGATGAAATCTCCCTCTTGGGGGAGAGGATTTGAAGTCCAGAAGGTATCCCTGAGATATGAACTCTAACGCCCAGGGATCCTGAACATCTCTTGCCCAAGCCTGGGCGAAGAGGGAAAGTCTGCCCCCCACTAGATCCGGTCCCGGATCGGGGGCCCTCAATTCATGCTGTCTTAGGGGCAGCAGCAGGTTTTCTGGCCTGTTTGCCCCTGTTCCAGGACTGGTTAGGTTTCCAGCCTTGTCTGTAGCGAGCAACAGCTCCTTCCTGTTTTGGTGCAGAGGAAGTTGATGCTGCTCCTGCTTTGAAATTACGAAAGGAACGAAAATTGGACTGTCTAGCCTTGGCTTTGGCCTTGTCCTGAGGCAGGGCATGACCTTTACCTCCTGTAATGTCAGCAATAATCTCTTTCAAGCCGGGCCCGAATAAGGTCTGCCCTTTGAAAGGAATATTAAGCAATTTAGATTTAGACGTAACATCAGCTGACCAGGATTTCAGCCACAGAGCTCTGCGTGCCTGAATGGCGAATCCTGAATTTTTAGCCGCAAGTTTAGTTAAATGTACTACGGCATCTGAAATAAATGAATTAGCTAACTTAAGGAATTTAAGTTTGTGTGTGATGTCATCTAGTGTGGATGATTGAAGTGTCTCTTCCAGAGACTCAAACCAAAATGCTGCTGCAGCCGTGACAGGCGCAATACATGCAAGAGGTTGCAATATAAACCCTTGTTGAACAAACATTTTCTTAAGGTAACCCTCTAATTTTTTATCCATTGGATCTGAAAAAGCACAGCTATCCTCCACTGGGATAGTGGTACGCTTAGCTAAAGTAGAAACTGCTCCCTCCACCTTAGGGACCATTTGCCATAAGTCCCGTGTGGCGGCGTCTATTGGAAACATCTTTCTGAATATAGGAGGGGGTGAGAAAGGCACACCGGGTCTATCCCACTCCTTAGTAACAATGTCAGTAAGTCTCTTAGGTATAGGAAAAACGTCAGTACTGGTCGGTACCGCAAAATATTTATCCAACCTACACATTTTCTCTGGGATTGCAACTGTGTTACAATCATTCAGAGCCGCTAATACCTCCCCTAGTAACACACGGAGGTTCTCAAGCTTAAATTTAAAATTTGAAATGTCTGAGTCCAGTTTATTTGGATCAGAACCGTCACCCACAGAATGAAGCTCTCCGTCTTCACGTTCTGCAAACTGTGACGCAGTATCAGACATGGCCCTTGCATTATCAGCGCACTCTGTTCTCACCCCAGAGTGATCACGTTTACCTCTTAGTTCTGGTAGTTTAGCCAAAACTTCAGTCATAACAGTAGCCATATCTTGTAATGTGATTTGTAATGGCCGCCCAGATGTACTCGGCGCTACAATATCACGCACCTCCTGAGCGGGAGATGCAGGTACTGACACGTGAGGCGAGTTAGTCGGCATAACTCTCCCCTCGTTGTTTGGTGAAATATGTTCAATTTGTACAGATTGACTGTTTTTTAAAGTAGCATCAATACATTTAGTACATAAATTTCTATTGGGCTCCACTTTGGCATTAACACATATAGCACAGAGATATTCCTCTGAATCAGACATGTTTAACACACTAGCAAATAAACAGCAACTTGAAAATACTTTTCAAAGTAATTTACAAATAATATGAAAACGAACTGTGCCTTTAAGAAGCACAGAAAAAAATTATAACAGTTAAAATAATTAAGTTATAGCATCAATCTTTGTCAGAATATACAGTTTTAGCAAAGGATTGTTCCCCTCAGCAATTAAACAACACAACTTTAGCAAAGGTTTAATCCCATTAGCAAAGATAACAATTTCTGAAAGCAGGAAACAAATTACAGAATAAACGTTTTTATCTCAGTCAAACTATAATTCTCACAGCTCTGCTGAGAGAAATTACCTCCCTCAAAATAAGTTTGAAGACCCCTGAGCTCTGTAGAGATGAACCGGATCATGCAGGGAATACAATGAGTTGCTGACTGAAATATTTGATGCATAGTAAAAGCGCCCCTCCCCCACACACACAGCAGTGAGGGAGAACAGAAACTGACAGAAAAAACAGATTTAAGCAACTGCCAAGTGGAAAAATAGTGCCCAAACATTTATTCACTCAGTACCTCAGTAAATGAAAACGATTTTACATTCCAGCAAAAACATTAAACATAATCTCTAGTTATTAAACAGCTTTATGTCTTTCTTACAGTGTAATTCTAGTGAAGTACCATTCTCCCAGAATACTGAAGTGTAAAGTATACATACATGACATTATATCGGTATGGCAGGATTTTCTCATCAATTCCATTGTCAGAAAATAAAAACTGCTACATACCTCTATGCAGATTCATCTGCCCGCTGTCCCCTGATCTGAAGTTTACCTCACTCCTCAGATGGCCGAGAACAGCAATATGATCTTAACTACTCCGGCTAAAATCATAGCAAAACTCTGGTAGATTCTTCCTCAAACTCTGCCAGAGAGGTAATAACACACTCCGGTGTTATTTTAAAATAACAAACTTTTGATTGAAGATATAAAACTAAGTATAATCACCATAGTCCTCTCACACGACCTATCTAGTTGCTGGGTGCAAGAGAATGACTGGAGGTGACGTAGAGGGGAGGAGCTATATAGCAACTCTGCTGGGTGAATCCTCTTGCACTTCCTGTAGGGGAGCAGATAATATCCCACAAGTAATGATGACCCGTGGACTGATCACACTTAACAGAAGAAAGAGTTAGCCAATTTAAAAGCTTGAACTCTGTCCAAAACCTCCTCGTACGAAGATTCTTTATTGAGCGACTTTTCTAGTTCTTCGAACCAGAAACACGCAGCTGTAGTGACAGGAACAATGCATGAAATTGGTTGTAGAAGGTAACCTTGCTGAACAAACATCTTTTTAAGCAAACCCTCTAACCTTAAATCCATAGGATCTTGAAAGCACAACTATCTTCTATAGGAATAGGAAAAGTGCGTTTGTTTAGAGTAGAAACCGCCCCCTCGACCTTGGGGACTGTATGCCATAAGTCCTTTCTGGGGTCGACTATAGGAAATAATTTCTTAAATATAGGGGGAGGACAAAAGGTATGCCGGGCCTTTCCCACTCCTTATTTACTATGTCCGCCACCCGCTTGGGTATAGGAAAAACATCGGGGGGCACCGGAACCTCTAGGAACTTGTCCATCTTACCTAATTTCTCTGGAATGACCAAATTGTCACAATCATCCAGAGTAGATAATACCTCCTTAAGTAGTGCGTGGAGATGTTCTAATTTAAATTTAAAAGTTACAATATCAGGTTCTGCTTGTTGAGAAATTTTTCCTGAATCTGAAATTTCTCCCTCAGACAAAACCTCCCTCCTGGCCCCTTCAGATTGGTGTGAGGGTATGTCAGAACAGATATCATCAGCGTCCTCTTGCTCTTCAGTGTTTAAAACAGAGCAATCGCGCTTTCTCTGATAAGTAGGCATTTTGGAAAAAATGCATGCAATAGAATTATCCATTACAGCCATTAAGTGTTGCATGGTAATAAGTATTGGCGCACTAGATGTACTAGGGGCCTCTTGTGTGGGCAAAACTGGTGTAGACACAGAAGGGGATGATGCAGTACCATGCTTACTCCCCTCATTAGAGGAATCATCTTGGGCAATATCATATCTATGGCATTATTATCCCTACTTTGTTTGGACATTATGACACAAATATATCACATATATTTAAATGGGGAGACACATTGGCTTTCATACATATAGAACATCGTTATCTGATGGTTCAGACATGTTAAACAGGCTTAAACTTGTCAACAAAGCACAAAAAACGTTTTACAATAAAACCGTTACTGTCCCTTTAAATTTTAAACTGAACACACTTTATTACTGAATATGTGAAAAAGTATGAAGGAATTGTTCAAAATTCACCAAAATTTCACCACAGTAACTTAAAGCCTGAAAGCTTTAACCCTTAAAATAACGGAACCGGAGCAGTTTTTACATTTAACCCCTATACAGTCCCAGGAATCTGCTTTGCTGAGACCCAACCAAGCCCAGAGGGGAATACGATACCAAATGATGCCTTCTATAAGCTTTTTCAGTGGTTCTTAGCTCCTCACACATGCATCTGCATGCCATGCTTTCCAAAAACAACTGCGCATTAGAGGCGCGAAAATGAGGCTCTGTCTATGACTAGAAAAGGCCCCCAGTGAAAAAGGTGTCCAATACAGTGCCTGCCGTTTTTATTAAAACAATCCCCAAGATTTAACAACTATTAAAAGTAATAATCTGCCAAATATACTTAGTAAAGTAATCGTTTTAGCCCAGAAAAATGTCTACCAGTTTTTTAAGCCCTAATGAAGCCCTTTATTCTTTTACTTAAACTAAGAAAATGGCTTACCGGTTCCCATAGGGAAAATGACAGCTTCCAGCATTACCAAGTCTTGTTAGAAATGTGTCATACCTCAAGCAGCAAAGTCTGCCCACTGTTTCCCCCAACTGAAGTTACTTCATCTCAACAGTCCTGTGTGGAAACAGCCATCGATTTTAGTAACGGTTGCTAAAATCATCTTCCTCTTACAAACAGAAATCTTCATCTCTTTTCTGTTCCAGAGTAAATAGTACATACCAGCACTATTTTAAAATAACAAACTCTTGATTGAAGAACAAAAACTACATTTAAACACCAAAAAACTCTAAGCCATCTCCGTGGAGATGTTGCCTGTGCAACGGCAAAGAGAATGACTGGGGTAGGCGGAGCCTAGGAGGGACTATATGGCCAGCTTTGCTGGGCTCTTTGCCATTTCCTGTTGGGGAGGAGAATATCCCACAAGTAAGGATGACGCCGTGGACCGGACACACCTATGTTGGAGAAACATTTTTTTACTTGCATTTTTCTGCAAACAGTTCTCTGCATTGTTAGCATGTTAAATAATATTGGGTCTGCACCTATTCTATGCATTTCAATCTGGAGTGATTAATAGGCAGTTAGGCACCCTCACCTCAAGCAGCTAGACAGGAAGATAATAGGGAAGTTTCTGCTAGATCTTGTTGCTCGATAGCTAGGGTCTGTTCTGTGTACACAGATTAATTTCAGTCTGCTAAATTGCATAACTTTGCTGCAACACAAGCGGACAGCTCCACCTACTGGCTATTTTAATTAGTGCACTGCTTTTCAATAGCAGTCACATGACTGAAAAAAAAGGTTGTTATTCTGAAATGGCGCAAATTAAACCGGCTTAAACAGAGGGCCACCTGTATAATATAAAAAAGGTTCACTTAAACATCCTTTTTCTCTGCACTTTAAAGAAAAATAAAGATCCAAGTGGATTAATCTTTATGGGTATTAGGAAAATAGATAATAATTGTAGAGGTATAGATAAGGATAAGGAACTTTCAAAGTGGGAAATGAAGTGGATGATAGAGCTTAATTAATGTGGGGTTCGAATTATGCAATTTTCTCACAGAATAAGCATTAACATATGTTGTCTTATTGTGTTGTATCCAATTATGTTAATCTATTTTTATCTCAAAAAAGATGAAGTTTAACGGACTAAATGATATTTTGTCTGTGATACTAAATATTAAATCTGTAAGTTCTATATTATGCAATACCGCCTTAAATGTCTTGTATAACATATATTGTGTGCTAGAGAATTTGAAAATGTTCTATAACGAATCAGATAATTCATTCGTTACGAACAATGGGATATCACCTTAAATGTCCATTACAAACCAACTATTTGTCATTGGAAGTTGCTTGCTTAAAAGAAGAATCACCGGACCGCTAGATCATCACGCTTGAAAAAGCCACGGGGGTGTGGCGAAACGTACGTCGGGAAGCACGTAGATATAGTAACGTCACGGTGAAGGGATTTTCTCCATATCGAAGTGGTAACTGAATGGATTCATTGTTTGTGTCAAAACAATCCATCACCATCCTCTCTGGAGACTTTGGATACAACTTCGGTTGTTACACTTATCCTTTGTAGTCCTTAGTGACTTCAAGTCCTGATATCCATTTTTTACCTATAGTATGTTTTTATACTTTTAATTGTTTATATAGCGGTTCCGGACCTTTGCTTTTTTGTGTGGCCTCCCTGAAAGCCAATATCAGGAGCTGATGTTTAGCTCCTGAAAAGTGAGTATATATCGAACTAATCAAATTTACATCAGTTATACACAGTATCACACTATATTCCTGTTCATTTGCGGAGACACAATTACAGATTTTGATTTCACCATCACTGAGTGAGCTGAGCCTGACAGCTTTGTGAATCTGGATCGCACAATACTTGAGCTTAAGATAGCTCAAGTTTATGCGAGTAGAAATTTGACACATTGTATTAACCTTGTTGTAATTATCACAATACTGCACCATAATTTG
>NC_069500.1:762838181-762853181 GCF_027579735.1 Bombina bombina
GGCTAGCAGTACACCGGACCATGGGCTAGCAGTACACCGGACCAGCAAGCGAGTAACAGACTGAGTTAACAAGGTGTTGAAACGTATTTGTCTTAGGCTGCAGCCTCCTTTTATTATTAGTTTAATAATAAAATGAGACTGCAGCCCAAGACATATACGTTTCAACACCTTGTAACTTACAGACACCAACGTAATAGCTGCGCTCCACTAAATAAAGCAGAGGGGGCACTGGGCGAGTATATGCATTGCTGAGTCTGACTGACTTCTACGCCACACGCTGGGGGACTAAAAAATGTATGTGCAAAATCCACAATTTCTGAAAAATAAGGCAAACAATCTAAGTGCCTGTTTATTAGTATGCAATCTTGTTTTCATGAACTGCAGCAATTTTGTTGACAGCTTAATAAAAGATGTGCTTGTAAAACTGTGTTAGGGTCATGTTTTTACAGCCACAAAAAAAAAAGATATGCAAGGGTTAAACTGCACATAGAAAAGCCACTTGTGTCTCATACATTTTATGGCCATATACACTCATTACCTGCACACCTTCTACATATCTTTATGTATATTGTGCTGTTGTGTGTGCTTCTGGTGCTGTCAGCAACGCTTTGTCTCAGCAGCAGCCATTAAACTTAGTAAAGATCCAACAGAAAACCTAAGACCGTTTTTTGTGACACGTTGCTTTTCTATGTCCAGTTTAACCCTTGCATATATTTCTTGTGGCTGTAAAAACATAAACCTATCACTGAGTTTTACAGACATGTTGTGTGCAGCACTCTGACAGCAGAAGTGTGTGTGTGTATCTGAGGGTGGGAGGGAGTGTGTGTGTGGATGAGGGAGAGTGTCCGTGTCTGTGTGGGTGAGGGAGAGTGTCTCTGTGTGTGTGGGTGAGGGAGAGTGTGTCTCTGTGTGTGGGTGAGGGAGAGTTATTTCTCGTGGCTGTAAAAACATAAACCTATCACTGAGTTTTACAGACATGTTGTGTGCAGCACTCTGACAGCAGAAGTGTGTGTGTGTATCTGAGGGTGGGAGGGAGTGTGTGTGTGGATGAGGGAGAGTGTCCGTGTCTGTGTGGGTGAGGGAGAGTGTCTCTGTGTGTGTGGGTGAGGGAGAGTGTGTCTGTGTGTGTGGGTGAGGGAGAGTGTGTCTGTGTGTGTGGGTGAGGGAGAGTGTGTCTGTGTGTGTGGGTGAGGGAGAGTGTGTCTGTGTGTGTGGGTGAGGGAGAGTGTGCCTGTGTGTGTGGGTGAGGGAGAGTGTGCCTGTGTGTGTGGGTGAGGGAGAGTGTGCCTGTGTGTGTGGGTGAGGGAGAGTGTGCCTGTGTGTGTGGGTGAGGGAGAGTGTGCCTGTGTGTGTGGGTGAGGGAGAGTGTGTCTTTGTGTGTGGGTGAGGGAGAGTGTGTCTGTGTGTGCGGGTGAGGGAGAGTGTGTCTTTGTGTGTGGGTGAGGGAGAGTGTGTCTGTGTGTGCGGGTGAGGGAGAGTGTGCCTGTGTGTGTGGGTGAGGGAGAGTGTGCCTGTGTGTGTGGGTGAGGGAGAGTGTGCCTGTGTGTGTGGGTGAGGGAGAGTGTGTCTTTGTGTGTGGGTGAGGGAGAGTGTGTCTGTGTGTGTGGGTGAGGGAGAGTTATTTGTTAAGTTATCAAATAAAATAAAAATAAAGTAGTGGGCGGTGATGGGTGGGATCAGAAGTGGCGAGTAACATTTTTGGCCTGGCTAGTAGCTTAGGACCTGAAATTTTGAGCCCTGTATATATATATATATATATATATATATATATATATATATATATATATATATATATATATATATATATATATATATATATATATATATATATATATATATATATATATATACATACATATATACATACATATATATATATATATATACATACATACACACATATACATACACACACACACATATATATATATAGGTGGCCCTCGTTTTACAACTGTTCAATTTACACTGTTTCAGAAAAACAATCTTTTTTTTCCAGTCATGTGACTGCTATTGAAAAGCATTGAGAAGCAGTGCATTTATTAAAATAGCCAGTAGGTAGAGCTGTCTGCTTGTGTTGCAGCAAGCCAAGCAAGCTGAAATTAATCAGTTTAACTAGACCTGAGCTATCGAGCAGATTTCAAAGGAACAAGATCTTCCTGTCTATAAATCAGTCCAGATTGGAATGCATAGAAAGAACCGTTTTCAGAAAAATGCAAGTGAAGTCTGTGTTGTGTGATTATTTTATTAGGTTTATAATGCTGTTTAGCATTTAAAGTCTTCATTTTAAAGCTTTAAAAATAATGTATTAGGTGTTACTTATGACAATTTTGAGAGGGGCCTGGAACCTATCTCCCTCACATTATAAACTGGGTTTCAATTTACAACCATTCCTTCTGGAACCTAACCCCGGCGTAAACTGAGGGTGGATATATATATATATATATATATATATATATATATATATATATATATATATATATATATATATATATACTGGGCCCCCTTGTATGGATCCCCAGAATGCAATTTAGCTTTTCTTTTTGGATGTGTAAGTAATGACTTTTTTTGATTGGTAAAATTTGTAAAAATGTGAACAGTTTATGAATCACAGAAAAAGGTTTACAAAAAAATGGAACAAGGCAGATAAAATCAGATATGAAGATTACAACAACAAAAACGTAGTTGTCATCCATTAACAGGCAGTATACTTTCAGCTGCTTCTCAGACATTCAATTTATATTACACTTTCAATCATTTAGTTTAGAACAGGCTGTAGTGCAATGCCCAAAAATGTTTGGCCTTGTTAGCAGTTTAGTTGATCAGAGAGAAAATCTGTAAAAGGAATGATTCACAGCTCTGTACAGATCTTGATGTCAAAGGAAGAAATGACGCAGTAAAACATGACCCAGTAATCCAGACTTCAGGAGCTAAATCAGCCAGAAGGCTAGAGGGATAATTAATACAAGCCATGTGTGAAGAGTCATACAGCAAGCAGAGAGAAAATGTGCAGGGCCAAGCATAAGGCCTTTAACACAAAAAAGTGTGTGTGTGTGTATAAAATGTACACATTATTTACAGTATGTATACAGCTATAACAAAATTCAGTATACAGTAAAAACAGAATTTATGTTTACCTGATAAATTTCTTTCTCCTACGGTGTGTCCGGTCCACGGTTTCATCCTTACTTGTGGGATATTCTCTTCCCCTACAGGAAATGGCAAAGAGAGCACACAGCAAAAGCTGTCCATATAGCCCCCCTCTGGCTCCGCCCCCCAGTCATTCGACCGACGGTTAGGAGAAAAAGGAGAAACTATAGGGTGCCGTGGTGACTGTAGTGTACAGAAATAAAAATTTTAAACCTGACTAAAAGCCAGGGTGGGCCGTGGACCGGACACACCGTAGGAGAAAGAAATTTATCAGGTAAACATAAATTCTGTTTTCTCCTACATTGGTGTGTCCGGTCCACGGCTTCATCCTTACTTGTGGGAACCAATACCAAAGCTTTAGGACACGGATGAAGGGAGGGAACAAGTCAGGTTACCTAAACGGAAGGCACCACAGCTTGCAAAACCTTTCTCCCAAAAACAGCCTCCGAAGAAGCATAAGTATCGAATTTGTAAAATTTGGCAAAAGTATGCAGAGAAGACCAAGTCGCTGTCTTACAGATCTGATCAACAGAAGCCTCGTTCTTGAAGGCCCATGTGGAAGCCACAGCTCTAGTAGAGTGAGCTGTAATTCGTTCAGGAGGCTGCCGTCCGGCAGTCTCATAAACCAATCTGATGATGCTTTTCAGCCAAAAGGAAAGAGGTAGCAGTAGCTTTCTGCCCTCTCCTCTTACCAGAATAAACGACAAACAAGGATGATGTCTGTCTGAAATCCTTTGTTGCTTCTAAATAGAATTTTAAAGCACGGACCACATCTAGGTTGTGTAACATACGTTCCTTCTTCGAAACTGGATTCGGACACAGAGAAGGAACAACTATTTCCTGGTTAATATTCCTGTTGGAAACCACTTTTGGAAGAAAACCAGGCTTGGTACGTAAAACTACCTTATCTGTATGGAATACCAGATAGGGTGAAGTACACTGCAAAGCAGATAATTCAGAAACTCTTCTTAGCAGAAGAAATAGCAACCAAAAAACATAATTTATGCTTACCTGATAAATTCCTTTCTTCTGTTGTGTGATCAGTCCACGGGTCATCATTACTTCTGGGATATTATCTGCTCCCCTACAGGAAGTGCAAGAGGATTCACCCAGCAGAGTTGCTATATAGCTCCTCCCCTCTACGTCACCTCCAGTCATTCGACCAAAGACCAACGAGAAAGGAGAAGCCAAGGGTGTAGTGGTGACTGAATTATAATTTAAAAAATATGTACCTGCCTTAAAAAACAGGGCGGGCCGTGGACTGATCACACAACAGAAGAAAGGAATTTATCAGGTAAGCATAAATTATGTTTTCTTCTGTTATGTGTGATCAGTCCACGGGTCATCATTACTTCTGGGATACCAATACCAAAGCAAAAGTACACGGATGACGGGAGGGATAGGCAGGCTCATTATACAGAAGGAACCACTGCCTGAAGAACCTTTCTCCCAAAAATAGCCTCCGAAGAAGCAAAAGTGTCAAATTTGTAAAATTTGGAAAAAGTATGAAGCGAAGACCAAGTTGCAGCCTTGCAAATCTGTTCAACAGAGGCCTCATTCTTAAAGGCCCAAGTGGAAGCCACAGCTCTAGTGGAGTGAGCTGTAATTCTTTCAGGAGGCTGCTGTCCAGCAGTCTCATAGGCTAAACGTATTATGCTACGAAGCCAAAAAGAGAGAGAGGTAGCAGAAGCTTTTTGACCTCTCCTCTGTCCAGAATAAACGACAAACAGGGAAGAAGTTTGGCGAAAATCTTTAGTTGCCTGCAAGTAGAACTTGAGGGCACGAACTACATCCAGATTGTGTAGAAGACGTTCCTTCTTTGAAGAAGGATTTGGACACAAGGAGGGAACAACAATCTCTTGATTGATATTCCTGTTAGAGACAACCTTAGGTAAGAACCCAGGTTTAGTACGCAGAACTACCTTGTCTGAGTGAAAGATCAGATAAGGAGAATCACAATGAAGGGCTGATAACTCAGAGACTCTTCGAGCCGAGGAAATAGCCATTAAAAATAGAACTTTCCAAGATAACAATCTTATATCAATGGAATGAAGGGGTTCAAACGGAACACCCTGTAAAACGTTAAGAACTAAGTTTAAACTCCATGGCGGAGCAACAGTTTTAAACACAGGCTTGATCCTAGCTAAAGCCTGACAAAAGGCCTGGATGTCTGAATTTTCTGACAGACGCCTGTGTAACAAGATGGACAGAGCTGAGATCTGTCCCTTTAATGAGCTAGCCGATAAACCCTTTTCTAAACCTTCTTGTAGAAAAGACAATATCCTAGGAATCCTAACCTTACTCCAGGAGTAATCTTTGGATTCACACCAGTATAGGTATTTACGCCATATTTTATGGTAAATCTTTCTGGTAACAGGCTTTCTAGCCTGTATCAGGGTATCAATAACCGAAATCAAACGTTCAATTTCCAAGCAGTCAGCTTCAGAGAAGTTAGACTTTGATGTTTGAATGGACCCTGAATCAGAAGGTCCTGTCTTAGAGGTAGAGACCACGGCGGACAGGATGACATGTCCACTAGATCTGCATACCAAGTCCTGCGCGGCCATGCAGGCGCTATTAGAATCACTGATGCTCTCTCCTGTTTGATTTTGGCAATCAATCGAGGAAGCAGCGGGAAGGGTGGAAACACATAAGCCATCCTGAAGTTCCAAGGTGCTGTCAAAGCATCTATCAGAACCGCTCCCGGATCCCTGGATCTGGATCCGTAGCGAGGAAGTTTGGCGTTCTGGCGAGACGCCATGAGATCTATCTCTGGTTTGCCCCAACGTCGAAGTATTTGGGCAAAGACCTCCGGATGAAGTTCCCACTCCCCCGGATGAAGAGTCTGGCGACTCAAGAAATCCGCCTCCCAGTTCTCCACTCCCGGGATGTGGATTGCTGACAGGTGGCAAGAGTGATACTCTGCCCAGCGAATTATCTTTGATACTTCTATCATTGCTAGGGAGCTTCTTGTCCCTCCCTGATGGTTGATGTAAGCTACAGTCGTGATGTTGTCCGACTGAAACCTGATGAACCCCCGAGTCTTTAACTGGGGCCAAGCTAGAAGGGCATTGAGAACTGCTCTCAATTCCAGAATGTTTATTGGCAGGAGACTTTCCTCCTGACTCCATTGTCCCTGAGCCTTCAGAGAATTCCAGACAGCGCCCCAACCTAGAAGGCTGGCGTCTGTTGTTACAATTGTCCAGTCCGGCCTGCTGAAAGGCATCCCCCTGGACAGATGTGGCCGAGAAAGCCACCATAGAAGAGAGTTTCTGGTCTCTTGATCCAGATTCAGAGTGGGGGACAAATCTGAGTAATCCCCATTCCACTGACTCAGCATGCACAATTGCAGCGGTCTGAGATGTAGGCGTGCAAAGGGAATTATGTCCATTGCTGCTACCATTAAGCCGATCACCTCCATGCATTGAGCTACTGACGGGAGTTGAATGGAATGAAGGACACGGCATGCATTTAGAAGCTTTGTTAATCTGTCTTCTGTCAGATAAATCTTCATTTCTACGGAATCTATAAGAGTCCCCAAAAATGGAACCCTTGTGAGAGGCAAGAGAGAACTCTTCTTTTCGTTCACTTTCCATCCATGCGACCTTAGAAATGCCAGAACTAACTCTGTATGAGACTTGACAGTTTGAAAGCTTGAAGCTTGTATCAGAATGTCGTCTAGGTACGGAGCTACCGAAATTCCTCGCGGTCTCAGAACCGCCAGAAGGGCACCCAGAACCTTTGTGAAGATTCTTGGAGCCATAGCCAATCCGAATGGAAGAGCTACAAACTGGTAATGCCTGTCTAAGAAGGCAAACCTTAGATACCGGTAATGATCTTTGTGAATCGGTATGTGAAGGTAAGCATCCTTTAAATCCACTGTGGTCATGTACTGACCCTTTTGGATCATGGGTAAGATTGTCCGAATAGTTTCCATTTTGAACGATGGAACTCTTAGGAATTTGTTTAGGATCTTTAAATCCAAGATTGGCCTGAAAGTTCCCTCTTTTTTGGGAACCACAAACAGGTTTGAGTAAAACCCTTGTCCTTGTTCCGACCGCGGAACCGGATGGATCACTCCCATTAATAATAGATCTTGTACACAGCGTAGAAACGCGTCTTTCTTTATTTGGTTTGTTGACAACCTTGACAGATGAAATCTCCCTCGTGGGGGAGATAATTTGAAGTCTAGAAGGTATCCCTGAGATATGATCTCTAGCGCCCAGGGATCCTGGACATCTCTTGCCCAAGCCTGGGCGAAGAGAGAGAGTCTGCCCCCCACTAGATCCGGTCCCGGATCGGGGGCCCTCGGTTCATGCTGTCTTAGGGGCAGCAGCAGGTTTTCTGGCCTGCTTGCCCTTATTCCAGGACTGGTTAGGTTTCCAGCCTTGTCTGTAACGAGCAACAGCTCCTTCCTGTTTTGGTGCAGTGGAAGTTGATGCTGCACCTGCTTTGAAATTCCGAAAGGGACGAAAATTAGACTGTCTAGCCTTAGCTTTGGCCTTGTCTTGAGGTAGAGCGTGGCCCTTACCTCCTGTAATGTCAGCGATAATTTCTTTCAAACCGGGCCCAAATAAAGTTTGCCCCTTGAAAGGTATATTAAGTAATTTGGACTTAGAAGTTACATCAGCCGACCAGGATTTTAGCCACAGCGCCCTACGTGCCTGAATGGCGAATCCTGAATTCTTAGCCGTAAGTTTGGTTAAATGTACTACGGCCTCCGAAACGAATGAATTAGCTAGTTTAAGGACTCTAAGCCTGTCCGTAATGTCGTCCAGCGTAGCGGAACTAAGGTTCTCTTCCAGAGACTCAATCCAAAATGCTGCCGCAGCCGTAATCGGAGCGATGCATGCAAGGGGTTGCAATATCAAACCTTGTTGAACAAACATTTTCTTAAGGTAACCCTCTAATTTTTTATCCATAGGATCTGAAAAAGCACAGCTATCCTCCACCGGGATAGTGGTGCGCTTAGCTAAAGTAGAAACTGCTCCCTCCACCTTAGGGACCGTTTGCCATAAGTCCCGTGTGGTGGCGTCTATTGGAAACATCTTTCTAAATATTGGAGGGGGTGAGAACGGCACACCGGGTCTATCCCACTCCTTAGTAACAATTTCAGTTAATCTCTTAGGTATAGGAAAAACGTCAGTACTCGCCGGTACCCGCAAAGTATTTATCCAACCTACACATTTTCTCTGGTATTGCAACAGTGTTACAATCGTTAAGAGCCGCTAAGACCTCCCCTAGTAATACACGGAGGTTTTCCAATTTAAATTTAAAATTTGAAATGTCTGAATCCAATCTGCTTGGATCAGAACCGTCACCTACAGAATGAAGCTCTCCGTCCTCATGCTCTGCAAGCTGTGACGCAGTATCAGACATGGCCCTAGAATTATCAGCGCACTCTGTTCTCACCCCAGAGTGATCACGCTTGCCTCTTAGTTCTGGTAACTTAGCCAAAACTTCAGTCATAACAGTAGCCATATCTTGTAATGTTATCTGTAATGGCTGCCCAGATGTACTAGGCGCCATAATATCACGCACCTCCCGGGCGGGAGACGCAGGTACTGACACGTGAGGCGAGTTAGACGGCATAACTCTCCCCTCGCTGTTTGGTGAAATTTGTTCAATTTGTACAGATCGGCTTTTATTTAAAGTAGCATCAATACAGTTAGTACATAAATTTCTATTGGGCTCCACCTTGGCATTGGAACAAATGACACAGGTATCTTCCTCTGAATCAGACATGTTTAACACACTAGCAATAAACATGCAACTTGGTTACAATCTTATTTAACAAAAACGTACTGTGCCTCAAAGAAGCACTAAACGATTAAATGACAGTTGAAATAATGAACTGAAAAACAGTTATAGCATCACTCTTTAAAAACAACATAACTTGTTAGCAAAGGTTTGTTCCCATTAGTAAAGCAATACTAATTAAATTTTAAACATAAAAATCACAGAGCAACGTTTTTTTTAAAACACAGTCACTATATAAATCTCACAGCTCTGCTGAGAGAATCTACTTCCCTTCAAAGAAGTTTGAAGACCCCTGAGTTCAGTTAGAGATGAACCGGATCATGCAGAAAATATAAGTGTAACTGACTGGAAATTTTTGATGCGTAGCAAAGAGCGCCAAAAACGGCCCCTCCCCCTCACACACAGCAGTGAGAGAGAAACGAAACTGTCATAATCAAAACCAGCAAACTGCCAAGTGGAAAAATAATGCCCAAATATTTATTCACTCAGTACCTCAGAAATGCAAACGATTCTACATTCCAGCAAAAACGTTTAACATGAAGTAAATACCTATTAAAAGGTGTAATGTATTTTTACAGAGTAATTCCGGTGAAATACCATCCCCAGAACACTGAAGTGTAGAGTATACATACATGTCATTATAACGGTATAGCAGGATTTTCTCATCAATTCCATTCAGAAAATAAAAACTGCTACATACCTCAATGCAGATTCAACTGCCCGCTGTCCCCTGATCTGAAGCTTTTACCTCCCTCAGATGGCCGAGAAACAGCAATATGATCTTAACTACTCCGGTTAAAATCATAAGAAAAACTCTGGTAGATTCTTCTTCAAACTCTGCCAGAGAAGTAATAACACGCTCCGGTGCTATTGTAAAATAACAAACTTTTGATTGAAGTTATAAAAACTAAGTATAATCACCATAGTCCTCTCACACCTCCTATCTAGTCTTTGGGTGCAAGAGAATGACTGGAGGTGACGTAGAGGGGAGGAGCTATATAGCAACTCTGCTGGGTGAATCCTCTTGCACTTCCTGTAGGGGAGCAGATAATATCCCAGAAGTAATGATGACCCGTGGACTGATCACACATAACAGAAGAAACAGAACTTTCCATTATAGTAACTTAATATCTATGGAATGTAAGGGTTCAAACGGAACCCCTTGAAGAACTGAAAGAATTAAGTTTAGACTCCATGGAGGAGTCATAGGTCTGTAGACAGGCTTGATTCTGACTAACGCCTGTACAAACGCCTGTATATCTGGCACGGCTGCCAGTCGTTTGTGCAACAAAACAGACAGAGCAGATATCTGTCCTTTTAGAGAACTAGCTGACAAACCTTTATCCAAACCCTCTTGGAGAAAGGAAAGTATCCTAGGAATTTTAATTTTATTCCAAGAGAATCCCTTGGATTCGCACCAACGGATATATTTTTGCCATATCTTATGGTAAATTTCCCTAGTCACAGGTTTTCTGGCTTGAACCAGAGTATCTATAACTGAATCTGAAAATCCACGCTTAGATAGAATCAAGCGTTCAATTTCCAAGCAGTCAGTTGCAGAGAGACTAGATTTGGATGTTCGAATGGACCTTGTACTAGAAGATCCTGTCTCAAAGGTAGGTAGCTTCCATGGTGGAGCCGATGACATATTCACCAGGTCTGCATACTAAGTCCTGCGTGGCCACGCAGGAGCTATTAGAATCACTGAGGCCTTCTCCTGTTTGATCCTGGCTACAAGCCTGGGAAGGAGAGGGAACGGTGGAAACACATAAGCTAGATTGAACGACCAAGGCGCCACCAGTGCATCCACTAGTGTCGCCTTGCGATCCCTGGATCTGGACCCGTAGCGAGGAACCTTGGAGTTCTGACGAGACGCCATCAGATCCATATCTGGAATGCCCCATAGTTGAGTTAACTGGGCAAAGACCTCTGGGTGTAGTTCCCACTCCCCCGGATGAAAAGTCTGCCGACTCAAATAATCCGCCTCCCAGTTGTCTACTCCTGGGATGTGAATTGCAGATAGATGGCAGGAGTGATCCTCCGCCCATTTGATGATCTTGGATACCTCTCTCTTCGCCAAGGAACTCTTTGTTCCCCCCTGATTGATGTACGCTACAGTCGTCATGTTGTCCGACTGAAATCTTATGAATCTGGCCTTCGCTAGTTGAGGCCAAGCCAGGAGCGCATTGAATATCGCTCTCAGTTCCAGAATGTTTATCAGGAGAAGAGACTCTTCCCGAGACCATAGACCCTGAGCTTTCAGGGAGTCCCAGACCGCGCCCCAGCCTAAGAGACTGGCGTCGGTCGTGACAATGACCCACTCTGGTCTGCGGAAACTCATTCCCTGAGACAGGTGATCCTGAGTCAACCACCAGCGGAGTGAGTCTCTGGTTACCTGGTCTACTTGAAACTGGGGAGACAAGTCTGCATAATCCCCATTCCACTGTTTGAGCAGGCACAGTTGCAATGGTCTTAGATGAATTCGAGCAAAAGGAACCATGTCCATTGCTGCAACCATTAATCCTATTACCTCCGTGCATTGAGCTATGGAAGGCTGAGGAATAGATTGAAGAACTTGACAAGCGTTTAGAAGCTTTAACTTTCTGACCTCTGTCAGAAAAATCTTCATTTCTACAGAATCTATTATTGTTCCCAGAAAAGGAACCCTTGTGGACGGGGACAGGGAACTGTTTTCTATGTTCACCTTCCACCCGTGAGACCTGAGAAAGGCTAAAACAATGTCTGTATGAGCCCTTGCTTTGGAAAGGGACGACGCTTGGATTAGAATGTCGTCTAGGTAAGGTGCTACAGCAATGCCCCTCGCCCTTAGAACCGCTAGAAGGGACCCT
Organism: Bombina bombina; assembly: GCF_027579735.1. Lineage (NCBI taxonomy): Eukaryota > Metazoa > Chordata > Amphibia > Anura > Bombinatoridae > Bombina > Bombina bombina. The sequence goes on from NC_069500.1 coordinate 762,849,938, forward strand.
AGCACCTTTGTGAAAATTCTGGGAGCAGTGGCTAAACCGAATGGAAGAGCCACGAACTGGTAATGTTTGTCCAGAAAGGCGAACCTCAGGAACTGATGATGATGATCTTTGTGGATAGGAATATGCAGGTACGCATCCTTTAAGTCCACGGTAGTCATATATTGACCCTCCTGGATTGTTGGTAAAATCGTCCGAATGGTTTCCATTTTGAATGATGGAACTCTGAGGAATTTGTTTAGAATTTTTAAATCCAGAATTGGCCTGAAAGTTCCCTCTTTTTTGGGAACTACAAATAGGTTTGAGTAAAAACCCAGACCTTGTTCCGCTGTTGGAACTGGGTGTATCACTCCCATCTTTAATAGGTCTCCTACGCAATGTAAGAATGCCTGTCTCTTTATCTGGCCGGAAGATAAGCGAGACATGTGGAACCTTCCCCTTGGAGGAAGTCCCTTGAACTCTAGAAGATACCCCTGAGAGACTATTTCTAGTGCCCAGGGATCCGGAACATCTCTTGCCCAAGCCTGAGCAAAGAGAGAAAGTCTGCCCCCTACTAGATCCGGTCCCGGATCGGGGGCTACCCCTTCATGCTGTATTGGTAGCCTCCGATCCGGTCCCGGATCGGGGGCTACCCCTTCATGCTGTATTGGTAGCAGTAGCAGGCTTCTTGGACTGTTTACCCTTGTTCCAGCCTTGCAATGGTTTCCATGCTGGTTTAGGCTGGGAAGCGTTACCCTCTTGTCTAGAGGCTGCAGAGTTAGGAGCCGGTCCGTTCCTGAAATCGCAAAAGGAACGAAAATTAGATTTGTTCTTAGCCTTGAAAGGCCTATCCTGTGGGAGGGCATGGCCCTTTCCCCCAGTGATGTCTGAAATAATCTCCTTCAATTCTGGCCCGAAAAGGGTCTTACCTTTGAAAGGAATATTAAGCAATTTTGTTTTGGACGACACATCCGCCGACCAAGATTTTAGCCAAAGCGCCCTGCGCGCCACTATGGCAAAACCTGAATTTTTCGCCGCTAATTTTGCCAATTGAAAAGCGGCATCCAAAATAAAGGAATTAGCCAACTTTAGTGCGTGAATTCTGTCCATGACTTCCTCATATGGAGTCTCCTTTTGGAGCGAATTTTCTAGTTCCTCGAACCAAAAAGACGCCGCCGTGGTGACAGGAATAATGCACGAAATTGGTTGAAGAAGGAAACCTTGCTGAACAAATATCTTTTTAAGCAATCCTTCCAATTTTTTATCCATAGGATCTTTGAAAGCGCAACTGTCCTCAATAGGAATAGTTGTGCGCTTGGCTAAAGTTGAAACTGCCCCCTCTACCTTAGGGACTGTTTGCCATGCGTCCCTTCTGGGGTTGACAATGGGGAACATTTTCTTAAATATAGGAGGGGGAACAAAAGGTACACCTGGCTTCTCCCACTCCTTAGTCACTATGTCCGCCACCCTGTTGGGTATCGGAAAAGCATCAGCGTGCACTGGGACCTCTAAGAATTTGTCCAATTTGCACAACTTCTCTGGAATCACCAAAGAATCACAATCATCAAGAGTAGCTAGCACCTCCTTAAGCAGGGCGCGGAGATGTTCTAGCTTAAATTTAAATGCCACGATATCAGGTTCTGCCTGCTGAGAAATTTTTCCTGAATCAGAAATTTCTCCCTCAGACAGACCCTCCCTCACTGCCAACTCAGATTGATGTGAGGGTATAACAGATAAATTATCGTCAGCGCCAACTTGCTCATCCTCTGTATTTAAAACTGAGCAATCACGCTTTCTGGGAAATGCTGGCAGTTTGGATAAAAGTTAATTGCTGCATAGTAACAAGCATTGGCGCGCTAGATGTACTAGGTATCGTCTGCGCGGGCAAAACTGGTGTTGACACCGGAGAGGATGATGAGCTATCCCCACTACCTTCATTTGAAGAATCATCTTGGGCAACCTTATTAAATGTGACAGAACTGTCCTTACTTTGTTTGGACGCCATGGCACAATTTGCACATACATTTAAAGAGGGAACCACCTTGGCTTCCATACACACAGAACACATGCTATCTGAAGGTACAGACATGTTAGACAGATTTAGGCAGGCTATTAATGCAATAAAGACGATTTTAAACAAAACCGTTACTGTCTCTTTAAATAATAAAAAGAGCACACTTTATTTCTGAATGTTTGAAAAACTATCAAGGAAATATCCGATCTTTATAAAATTTACACCCCAGTGTCTTAATGCCTTGAAAGTATTGCACACCAAATTTCAAGTCTCTAACCCCTTAAACCGGAGCTAATATTCAATTTACCGGTTTAAATCACACTACAGTCCCTGCCACAGACTTTGCTGCAGCTTTTACCTTCCTTAGGGGTTATTCACCACAGAATATAAGCCTTCCTTAGTCCGTTTCTCAGCCACAGGACCCTCTCACATGAAGCTGCATGCACTGCCTTGAGAAGTAACTGCGCAACTGAGGTGCGAAAATGAGGCCTCCTCCCTCTGCATACCAGAGTGAAGGGGCCTTTCTGACAAGATTAGGCGTCTAAACAAGTGCCAGGCAAAATAAAACGTTCCCAAATGTGTTTCAAAGTTCACAAAACACTCTCAAATGTCATATAAATATGATATAAACCAATCGATTTAGCCCACAATAGTGTCAACCAGTATAGAGCCCAATTTATAAGCCTCAATTCTGTTACTGAGTCTAAGAAAATGGCTTACCGATCCCTTAAGCATTACTATGTCTTGTTAGAAAAGAGACTGGTCATACCTGGAGCAGAGAAGTCTGCAAACTGAAGTTCTCTGGTTTCAACAGTCCTGCGTGGGAACAGCAATGGATTTTAGTTACTGGTGCTAAAATCATACTCTTCTTTTAACAGAAATCTTCATCACTTTCTGTTGTAGAGTAAATAGTACAAACCGGCACTATTTTAAAATAACAAACTCTTGATAGAAGAAATAAAACTACAACTAACACCACATACTCTTTACCATCCCCGTGGAGATGCTACTTTTTCCGAGCGGCAAAGATTATGACTGGGGGGCGGAGCCAGAGGGGGGGGCTATATAGACAGCTTTTGCTGTGTGCTCTCTTTGCCATTTCCTGTAGGGGAAGAGAATATCCCACAAGTAAGGATGAAGCCGTGGACCGGACACACCAATGTAGGAGAAATGGTTTTCCCACTTAATGTTTCTCTAATGCCTTGCAATACCAGCATCAGAGAATACAGTCAGAGAATACAATGTATGGGAAAT
>NC_069500.1:762858181-762868181 GCF_027579735.1 Bombina bombina
GGTCAGCCATTCAGCCAGTGTCTTCTACAACAGAAAGGTCAGTCATCCAAAGCCAGTGTATTCTACAACTGCAAGGTCAGTCTCCTCCAGAGCCAGTGTATTCTACAACTGCGAGGTCAGTCTCCTCCAGAGCCAGTGTATTCTACAACTGCGAGGTCAGTCTCCTCCAGTGAAAGCCAGTGTTGCCTCAGTCTAAATAAACATGAATATGAGCAACCCCATTGTTGTTGTCTTTAAAGTTTATATTCAAATCATTTCAATTGTATAAGCCTGTGGTCTATTGTCTCTTCTCAATCAAGGTGACTGCATCATCATTAAGTTAAGCAAGCCCATTGTTGCCTTCTTTATATTCTAGATCTAGAGTCTAGACCAAGTACAAGCCTGTGGTCTCTTGTCTCTAGTCTGAATCCAGGTGATGTCACTGCATCATCAAGTCCATTGTTGTATTCTTTCTTTATATTCAAGTGCAGCTGGCCTGTATTCTCTTCAATCAAGGTGACTGCATCATCAATCCCATTGTTGTCTTTCTATTCAAGTGCAGCAAGCCACTGTGTTCTCTACTTCTCTTCAATCAAGGTGCCTGCATCATAGCACCATCAGCCTATTTTTTTTCTTCTTTAAAGTGCAGCAAGGCTGTGTTCTCTCTTCAATCAAGGTGACTGCTTAATCAAGCCCAATAGCCCATTGTTGTCTTCTTTATATTCAAGTGCAGCTAGCCTGTGTTCTCTCTTCAATCAAGGTGACTGCTTAATCAAGCGAGCCCATTGTTGTCGTCTTTATATTCAAGTGGAGAAAGCCAGTGTTTTCTACTTCTCTTCAATCAAGGTGACTGAATCATAGCACTAAGTATCAGCCTATTTTTTTCTTCTTTAAAGTGCAGCAAGGCTGTGTTCTCTCTTCAATCGAGGTGCACTGACTGCTTAATCAAGCCCATCGTTGTCTTCTTTATATTCAAGTGCAGCTAGCCTGTTTTCTCTTCAATCAAGGTGACTGCATCATCAATCCCATTGTTGTCTTTATTTTCAAGTTCAGCAAGCCAGTGTGTTCTCTACTTCTCTTCAATTAAGGTGACTGCATCATAGCACTGTCAGCCTATCTTTTTCTTCTTTAAAGTGCAGCAAGCCTGTGTTCTCTCTTCAATCAAGGTGACAGCTTAATCAAGCCCATCATTGTCTTCTTTATATTCAAGTGCAGCTAGCCTGTTTTCTCTCTTCAATCAAGGTGACTGCATAATATAGCACATTGTTGTCCTCTCTTTATATTCAAGACTTTCAAGTGCCTGTGGTCTCTTGTCTTAATTGCAACAGAAGCATATCATCCATTCTTCAATAATTAATCAAAATAAATTGTGTGATTCTAATCAAAAATCTTTAAGAAGCTTTTTTTAAGACTGCTTCTGCTGCGTCATCTCTGCAACTTGAAGAAGCTATACTAGCATCATCAGAGCTAAGCTAACTGCATTATCAAGGCCATTGAATAGTTCTCTGTCTTTGTATTAAAGTGCAATACTGTGGTCTAGTCTATTTGTGCCGCGGTTGCCAGTGACACCTGACCTTACCGATATTGGCAGTGTGTGCGGTAGTATAATCTCCTCATTTTTTGTGCCAGCTGGTATTGTGTGCGTGGTACATCAAATTTAAGATGAGTTCTGAAGAGCTGTCCGTGTCCAACAAAAACGACGATGATGATGATGAAAAACATAATTTATGTAAGAACTTACCTGATAAATTAATTTCTTTCATATTAGCAAGAGTCCATATATGTATGGGATATACATTCCTACCAGGAGGGGCAAAGTTTCCCAAACCTCAAAATGCCTATAAATACACCCCTCACCACACCCACAATTCAGTTTAACGAATAGCCAAGAAGTGGGGTGATAAAAAAGTGCAAAAGCATATAAAATAAGGAATTGGAATAATTGTGCTTTATACAAAAATCATAACCACCACAAAAAAAGGGCGGGCCTCATGGACTCTTGCTAATATGAAAGAAATGAATTTATCAGGTAAGTTCTTACATAAATTATGTTTTCTTTCATGTAATTAGCAAGAGTCCATGAGCTAGTGACGTATGGGATAATGATTACCCAAGATGTGGATCTTTCCACACAAGAGTCACTAGAGAGGGAGGGATAAAATAAAGACAGCCAATTCCTGCTGAAAATAATCCACACCCAAAATAAAGTTTAATGGAAAAACATAAGCAGAAGATTCAAACTGAAACCGCTGCCTGAAGTACTTTTCTACCAAAAACTGCCTCAGAAGAAGAAAATACATCAAAATGGTAGAATTTAGTAAAAGTATGCAAAGAGGACCAAGTTGCTGCTTTGCAAATCTGATCAACCGAAGCTTCATTCCTAAACGCCCAGGAAGTAGAAACTGACCTAGTAGAATGAGCTGTAATCCTCTGAGGCGGAGTTTTACCCGACTCAACATAGGCAAGATGAATTAAAGATTTCAACCAAGATGCCAAAGAAATGGCAGAAGCTTTCTGGCCTTTTCTAGAACCGGAAAAGATAACAAATAGACTAGAAGTCTTACGGAAAGACTTAGTAGCTTCAACATAATATTTCAAAGCTCTAACAACATCCAAAGAATGCAACAATTTCTCCTTAGAATTCTTAGGATTAGGACATAATGAAGGAACCACAATTTCTCTACTAATGTTGTTGGAATTCACAACTTTAGGTAAAAAATCAAAAGAAGTTTGCAACACCGCCTTATCCTGATGAAAAATCAGAAAAGGAGACTCACAAGAAAGAGCAGATAATTCAGAAACTCTTCTGGCAGAAGAGATTGCCAAAAGGAACAAAACTTTCCAAGAAAGAAATTTAATGTCCAATGAATGCATAGGTTCAAACGGAGGAGCTTGAAGAGCCCCCAGAACCAAATTCAAACTCCAAGGAGGAGAAATTGACTTAATAACAGGTTTTATACGAACCAAAGCTTGTACAAAACAATGAATATCAGGAAGAATAGCAATCTTTCTGTGAAAAAGAACAGAAAGAGCAGATATTTGACCTTTCAAGGAACTTGCGGACAAACCCTTATCTAAACCATCCTAAAGAAACTGTAAAATTCTCGGTATTCTAAAAGAATGCCAAGAAAAATGATGAGAAAGACACCAAGAAATATAAGTCTTCCAGACTCTATAATATATCTCTCTAGATACAGATTTACGCGCCTGTAACATAGTATTGATCACAGAGTCAGAGAAACCTCTTTGACCAAGAATCAAGCGTTCAATCTCCATACCTTTAAATTTAAGGATTTCAGATCCTGATGGAAAAAAGGACCTTGCGACAGAAGGTCTGGTCTTAACGGAAGAGTCCACGGTTGGCAAGAGGCCATCCGGACCAGATCCGCATACCAAAACCTGTGAGGCCATGCCGGAGCTACCAGCAGAACAAACAAGCATTCCTTCAGAATCTTGGAGATTACTCTTGGAAGAAGAACTAGAGGTGGAAAGATATAGGCAGGATGATACTTCCAAGGAAGTGATAATGCATCCACTGCTTCCGCCTGAGGATCCCGGGATCTGGACAGATACCTGGGAAGTTTCTTGTTTAGATGAGACGCCATCAGATCTATTTCTGGAAGTTCCCACATTTGAACAATCTGAAGAAATACCTCTGGGTGAAGAGACCATTCGCCCGGATGCAACGTTTGGCGACTGAGATAATCCGCTTCCCAATTGTCTATACCTGGGATATGAACCGCAGAGATTAGACAGGAGCTGGATTCCGCCCAAACCAGAATTCGAGATACTTCTTTCATAGCCAGAGGACTGTGAGTCCCTCCTTGATGATTGATGTATGCCACAGTTGTGACATTGTCTGTCTGAAAACAAATGAACGATTCTCTCTTCAGAAGAGGCCAAAACTGAAGAGCTCTGAAAATTGCACGAAGTTCCAAAATATTGATCGGTAATCTCACCTCCTGAGATTCCCAAACTCCTTGTGCCGTCAGAGATCCCCACACAGCTCCCCAACCCGTAAGACTTGCATCTGTTGAAATTACAGTCCAGGTCGGAAGCACAAAAGAAGCCCCCTGAATTAAACGATGGTGATCTGTCCACCACGTTAGAGAGTGTCGTACAATCGGTTTTAAAGATATTATTTGAGATATCTTTGTGTAATCCTTGCACCATTGATTCAGCATACAGAGCTGAAGAGGTCGCATGTGAAAACGAGCAAAGGGGATCGCGTCCGATGCAGCAGTCATAAGACCTAGAATTTCCATGCATAAGGCTACCGAAGGGAATGATTGTGACTGAAGGTTTCGACAAGCTGAAATCAATTTTAGACGTCTCTTGTCTGTTAAAGACAGAGTCATGGACACTGAATCTATCTGGAAACCCAGAAAGGTCACCCTTGTCTGAGGAATCAATTAACTTTTTGGTAAATTGATCCTCCAACCATGATCTTGAAGAAACAACACAAGTCGATTCGTATGAGATTCTGCTAAATGTAAAGACTGAGCAAGTACCAAGATATCGTCCAAATAAGGAAATACCACAATACCCTGTTCTCTGATTACAGACAGAAGGGCACCGAGAACCTTTGTAAAAATTCTTGGAGCTGTAGCTAGGCCAAACGGCAGAGCCACAAACTGGTAATGCTTGTCCAGAAAAGAGAATCTCAGGAACTGATAATGATCTGGATGAATCGGAATATGCAGATATGCATCCTGTAAATCTATTGTGGACATATAATGCCCTTGCTGAACAAAAGGCAAGATAGTCCTTACAGTTACCATTTTGAACGTAGGTATCCTTACATAACTATTCAATATTTTTAGATCCAGAACTGGTCTGAAGGAATTCTCCTTCTTTGGTACAATGAAGAGATTTGAATAAAACCCCATCCCCTGTTCCGGAACTGGAACTGGCATAATTACTCCAGCCAACTCTAGATCTGAAACACAATTCAGAAATGCTTGAGCTTTCACTGGATTTACTGGGACACGGGAAAGAAAAAATCTCTTTGCAGGAGGTCTCATCTTGAAACCAATTCTGTACCCTTCTGAAACAATGTTCTGAATCCAAAGATTGTGAACAGAATTGAACCAAATTTCTTTGAAAAAATGTAACCTGCCCCCTACCAGCTGAGCTGGAATGAGGGCCGCACCTTCATGTGGACTTAGAAGCAGGCTTTGCCTTTCTAGCAGGCTTGGATTTATTCCAGACTGGAGATGGTCTCCAAACTGAAACTGCTCCTGAGGATGAAGGATCAGGCTTTTGTTCTTTGTTGAAACGAAAGGAATGAAAACGATTATTAGCCCTGTTTTTACCCTTAGATTTTTTATCCTGTGGTAAAAAAGTTCCTTTCCCACCAGTAACAGTTGAGATAATAGAATCCAACTGAGAACCAAATAATTTGTTACCCTGGAAAGAAATGGAAAGTAGAGTTGATTTAGAAGCCATATCAGCATTCCAAGTCTTAAGCCATAAATCTCTTCTAGCTAAAATAGCTAGAGACATAAACCTGACATCAACTCTAATAATATCAAAAATGGCATCACAGATAAAATTATTAGCATGCTGAAGAAGAATAATAATATTATGAGAATCATGATCTGTTACTTGTTGCGCTAAAGTTTCCAACCAAAAAGTTGAAGCTGCAGCAACATCAGCCAATGATATAGCAGGTCTAAGAAGATTACCTGAACACAGATAAGCTTTTCTTAGTAAGGATTCAATTTTCCTATCTAAAGGATCCTTAAACGAAGTACCATCTGACGTAGGAATAGTAGTACGTTTAGCAAGGGTAGAAATAGCCCCATCAACTCTAGGGATTTTGTCCCAAAATTCTAATCTGTCAGACGGCACAGGATATAATTGCTTAAAACGTTTAGAAGGAGTAAATGAATTACCCAATTTATCCCATTCTTTGGAAATTACTTCAGAAATAGCATTAGGAACAGGAAAAACTTCTGGAATAACCACAGGAGATTTAAATACCTTATCTAAACGTTTAGAATTAGTATCAAGAGGACCAGAATCCTCTATTTCTAAAGCAATTAGTACTTCTTTAAGTAAAGAACGAATAAATTCCATTTTAAATAAATATGAAGATTTATCAGCATCAATCTCTGAGACAGAATCCTCTGAACCAGAAGAATCATCAGAATCAGAATGATGATGTTCATTTAAAAATTCATCTGTAGGGAGAGAAGTTTTAAAAGATTTTTTATGTTTACTAGAAGGAGAAATAACAGACATAGCCTTCTTGATGGATTCAGAATCAAAATCTCTTATGTTATCAGGAACATTCTGCACCTTAGATGTTGAAGGAACTGCAACAGGCAATGGTACTTTACTAAAGGAAATATTATCTGCATTAACAAGTTTGTCATGACAATTAATACAAACAACAGCCGGAGGAATAGCTACCAAAAGTTTACAGCAGATACACTTAGCTTTGGTAGGTCCAGCACTAGACAGCGATTTTCCTGAAGTATCTTCTGACTCAGATGCAACGTGAGACATCTGATCAATTTTGCTTTATATGTTGTTTTTTCTCTTACATATTGCAAAATTCCTTAAATGACAGTTTCAGGAATGGGAAAAAATGCCAAAGAACAAGCTTCTAGCAACCAGAAGCAATGAAAAATGAGACTTAAATAATGTGGAGACAAAAGCGACGCCCATATTTTTTTAGCGCCAAAAATGACGCCACTTCCGGAACGCCGACATTTTTGGCGCAAAATAACGTCAAAAAATGACGCAGCTTCCGGCGACACGTATGACGCCGGAAACGGAAAAGATTTTTTGCGCCAAAAAAGTCTGCGCCAAGAATGACGCAATAAAATGAAGCATTTTCAGCCCCCGCGAGCCTAACAGCCCACAGGGAAAAAAGAGACAAATTTTTGAAGGTAAGAAAAAATGATTAATTCAAATGCATTATCCCAAATATGAAACTGACTGTCTGAAAATAAGGAATGTTGAACATTCTGAGTCAAGGCAAATAAATGTTTGAATACATATATTTAGAACTTTATAAACAAAGTGCCCAACCATAGCTTAGAGTGTCACAGAAAATAAGATTTACTTACCCCAGGACACTCATCTACATGTTTGTAGAAAGCCAAACCAGTACTGAAACGAGAATCAGCAGAGGTAATGGTATATAAATAAGAGTATATCGTCGATCTGAAAAGGGAGGTAAGAGATGAATCTCTACGACCGATAACAGAGAACCTATGAAATAGACCCCGTAGAAGGAGATCACTGCATTCAAATAGGCAATACTCTCCTCACATCCCTCTGACATTCACTGCACGCTGAGAGGAAAACCGGGCTCCAACTTGCTGCGGAGCGCATATCAACGTAGAATCTAGCACAAACTTACTTCACCACCTCCATAGGAGGCAAAGTTTGTAAAACTGAATTGTGGGTGTGGTGAGGGGTGTATTTATAGGCATTTTGAGGTTTGGGAAACTTTGCCCCTCCTGGTAGGAATGTATATCCCATACGTCACTAGCTCATGGACTCTTGCTAATTACATGAAAGAAATGATGTTGATGTTGCTACAGAATTGTTGGTGCCAAAGAAAAATTAAACATCAGTTGTTTGGGAATATTTTGGATTCAGAAAAGAGGATGTAAAACAGAACCACGTAATCTGCAAAACTTGTGGAACGAGTGTTGCAGCAAAACGAAGTAACACATCAAACCTGTCCCAGCACCTTAAACAGCGGCATAAGGAAATCTTTGAACTATGTATGGCAAACAAAAAAAAACACAACACAAATAAGCTGTGAATCTAAAGTTGAGCAGCAGCAATCAATCATAAAGGCATTTGCAAACACAGCACCATATGGGAAGACCTCAAAAAGGCATAGAGAAATAACCAGCGCTATTGCATATTATATATGCAAAGACTTGGTGCCTGCATACACAGTTAGTAAAGAAGGCTTCAAAAGAATGATACACACACTCGACAAGAGATACCAAATGCCATCTCGCAATTACTTCTCAGTAGTTGCAATCCCAGAAAGTTATGCAAAATGCAAAGCTATAGTTGAATCTGAGATAAATCAATTGAAATACTATGCAACAACAGATATGTGGTCAAGCCGAACAATGGAGCCATATACGAGTTTAACTGTGCACTTCATCAATGATGATTTTGAGATCAAAAGTCTTTGTTTGCAAACATCATACTTTCCTTCTGACCACACTGGAGAGAATGTAGCACAAGGTTTGAGAGACTGGCCTCATGGGGGCTCTGTGAGGATCAACAAGAATCAATCACCACAGTCAATGGCACAAACATCGTCAAGGCTGTTGCTCTGAATAAATGGAGAAAACTACAGTGTTTTGGGCACAGGTTGCATCTTGCAATTGAAAATGCAGTGAAAGATGAGCCTCACATTTCTAGAGCCACAGGCTAATGCAAGAAAATTGTTTGGCATATCTCGCACAGCTGAAAAAAGAAGGTGGCATTAACTCAAGCACAGGAAGAACTTCAACTGCCAAAGCATTCACTTATAACAGAGTACCCAACAAGGTGGAGCTCAAGACAAAAGATGATAGAGTTTTAGAGCAACAGAGAGCATTGACTCAGGTTCTCTCTGCAGACAGAAAAACCAGACATCTGGTTCCACAATGGCAGGACTCTGATGTTCTTGAATCTGTGAGTAAGGCACTGGGGCATGTTCAAGATTTTACTGATGCCCTTTCTGGAGAAAATTACGTCAGTGTATCATATGTTAAACCAGTTCTGCATCTATTAAACACAAAGATACTGGCTCTGGAGGAAGAGGATTTTGACCCTACCAAGACACTGAAATCCAAAATTCTTGAATATATGAATAGAAATTATGAAGATGAAGATACTCGAGATCTGCTAGATATGGCATCATTCCTTGATCCACGATTCAAGACAACCTACATAAATGTGGATAAAATTACAAGCATCAAGGCCAGGGTGATGTCTGATATGGCCATTGTGTCTGAGCACGAGCAGCAAGTTGTGCAGAAGGCAAGTCAAGCAGTCAGCAGTCCACCATGCAAAGTTATAGATGTAGAAGAAGAAACAGTGCAAGCACCTGCAGCAGATGGTCCTCCTCCTGCAAAGAAATCAAGTAAGTCTTTAGGAAGTTTTTTCAAGAGCGAGTCCGCTGCGCCATCTCTGCAACTTGAAGAAGCCATAGCATCAGAGCTGAACAGCTACCTGCTTTCTCCCTCCATTGATAGTGAGAAAAATCCTCTGCAATGGTGGAAACTACATCAGATTAACTTTCCAAAATTGAGCAAGCTAGCACAAAAATAGCTTTGTGTTCCTGCAACTAGTTCACCATCAGAGAGGGTGTTTAGCACAGGAGGAAATGTGGTGACCTGTCAACGTTCATGCTTGAAGCCAGAAATGGTACATATGTTTTTTTTAGCCAAAAACCTAACCCACTAAAAACACTAGTAATGCTTAAAATAAAAAATGGTACTACAGTACTACTGTAGCTGTACTGTCCTAGTCAGATGTTGGTTTTTGTATCCAAAAACCACCTAACCTATCTAAAGTCTAAAAACCATGCAATTTTTAAATGTTATAATATATTTTATTTATGTTATTCTCTTGTTATTACATATTACTAAAATTATTTACTATTACAAAAAATTATTACAATTCCTTTATGGGCTCTGCTTTTACAAGCTCTATGTTATAGTTGTACTTAACGTGTCACTCACTATGACAAAAAAAACATTATGATGTTGTGAGCTCAAATACTTAGTTATTCACATTTCTCTCCTGTGTGAAAATGCACATGCACTTTGTGCACTGACTGTATTCTGGCTGTATCGATGGCCAATGCCATAACCAGGGCAGGCCAGTTTCCAAATTCCAATGTTTTTCTATCGTATTCTCTGTTTAAATCTTGAATAATGTACTCTTACTGTACTATGCTGCAGTGCTGCTGCTATTAGTTGATGCATGGATGTTAAAAACAGGTTGAAGGATTTACCTTGTTAATGCCACATCCCTAATGTTTTCCTGG